>NC_084743.1:31283133-31320633 GCF_033978785.1 Entelurus aequoreus
CAAGCGATCAAATGTTTAGAAGCCAAAGCTGCATACTCACAGTAGCACGTCTGCGTCTTTGTCATCCAAATCAAAGTAATCCTGGTAAGAGTCTGTGTTGTCCCAGCTCTCTACAGACGTCTGTGTATCGAAGTCAAAAGTCCTCCTGGTTAGAGTCTCTGTTATCCGAGTTCTTCCATCTTGACTGCATCTTTCGGGAATGTAAACAAAGAAGCGCCGGTTGTGTACTGTTGTGGCTGACTACGTTCGAAAAATACGTCCATTTCGCACCGACAACTTTCTTCTTTGCTTGTTCAGCTTCCTTCTCCATAATGCAATGAACATGATTGAAACAGATTCACGAACACAGATGTCCAGAATACTGTGGAATTATGAAATGAAAACAGAGCTTTTTCGTATTGGCTTCAATGTGGAAGGCATACCCGTGTTCCCCGGTCTACGTCACGCGCATACGTCATCCTCAGAGGCGTTTCGAACCGGAAGTTTAGCGGCAAATTTAAAATGTCACTTTATAAGTTAACCCGGCCGTATTGGCATGTGTTATAATGTTAAGATTTCATCATTGATATATAAACTATCAGACTGCGTGGTCGGTAGTAGTGGGTTTCAGTAGGCCTTTAAGTATTCAGACCCTTTGTTCAATACTATATTGATGCACCTTTGGCAGAAATTACAGCCTCTAGTCTTTTTGAATACAATGCCACAAGCTTGGCACACCTATCTTAGGGCAGTTTCGCCTATTCCTCTTTGCAGCACCTCCCGAGCTCCATCAGATTGGAGGTGTAGCGTTGGTTTTCATCCAGGATGTCTTCGTACATTGTTGCATTCATCTTTCTCTTTATCCTGACTAGTCTCCCACTTCCTGCCACTGAAAACCATCCCCAAGGCATGATGCTGCCAACACCATGCTTCACTGTATGGATGGTATTGGCCTGGTGATGAGGCTGCCTGGTTTCCTCCAAACATGATGTCTGGCATTCACGCTAAAGAGTTCAAACTTTGTCTCATCAGAACAGATCATTTTGTTTCTGATGGTCTGAGAGTCTTTCAGGTGCATTTTGGCAAACCTTTTACTAAGAAATGGCTGCCATCTGACCACTATACCATAGAGACCCAATTAGTGGACTGCTGCAGAGATGGTTCTCCTTCTGTAAGGTTCTCCTCTCTCCACAAAGGAATGCTGTAGGTCTGACAGAGTGACCATCTGGTTCTTGGTCACCTCCCAGACTAGACTAGACACTGAATGCAGCAATATACAGAGACATCTTGGATGAAAACCAACCTGATGGAATTTGAGAGGTGCTGCAAAGAGGAATGGGCAAAATTTCCCAAAGATACTGTAAGTGTGCCAAGCTTGTGGCATCGTATTCAAAAATACTTGAGGCTGTAATTGCTGCCAAAGGTCTTACCCACCTTGTGTGTGTGTGTATATATATATATATATATATATATATAGATTTTTTTTTTCAATTCAACACGATTCTCGATTCAAAAACGATTTTTTTCCCGATTCAAAACGATTTTCTATTCATTCAATACATAGGATTTTAGCAGGATCTACACCAGTCTGCTGACATGCAAGCAGAGTAGTAGATTTTTGTAAAAAGCTTTTATAAAATTGTAAAGGACAATGTTTTATCAACGGATTGCAATAATGTAAATTTGTTTTAACTATTAAATTAACCAAAAATATGACTTAATTTATCTTTGTGAAAATATTGGACATTTTGTTGTCAAGCTTATGAGATGCGATGCAAGTGTAAGCCACTGTGACATTATTGTTCTTTTTTTTTTTTTATAAATGTCTAATGATAATGTCAATGAGAGATTTTTAATCACTGCTATGTTGAAATTGTAACTAATATTGATACTGTTGTTGATAATATTCATTTTTGTTTCACTACTTCTGGTTTGTTCTGTGTCGTGTTTGTGTCTCCTCTCAATTGCTCGTTTATTGCAGTTCTAAATGTGTTGCTGGGTTGGGTTTGGTTTTGGAATTGGATTGCATTGTTATGGTATTGCTGTGTATTGTTTAATTTAAAAAAATAATAATAAAATAAAAAATGTTTTTAAATAAATAACAAATTTTTAAAAAATCAATTTTTTAAAAATGAGAATCGATTCTGAATCGCACAACGTGAGAATCGCGATTCAAATTTGAATCGATTTTTTCCCACACCCCTAATATATACATATATATATATATATACATACATATACATACACACACACACAGTATATACATATATATTTATATATATTAATAGTTATACTTCCTGCAAAATAACACGATGTGCCAGCACATATAAAATACATGCGTCATGGCCAATCATGCAAATTAGACAATGGCATCATCAAACAATTACAACAAGCAGATTGCAGGCCTGTAGGGAAACACTGGTAGAGTTTGCAAATGGATTCATTAAGCAACAGGATAATGCATATCTATAAGTGCTTTATTTGATGTTTTATTTTACATGCAACACCACACAGTTACAATGAAAGAGTTTATGTATATATACACATCTATACATATCACAAATACACCCATGTGGACAAAGAAAAGAAATACAAAGACAAAAAACTTTGACGGTACCAACTTGGAAATGTAAGGTTCATTCATGAACAAATACATTGATCCTTTTAAGTAATACTTCAAAAATTATTACAAATTACAGGTATACTATATATATATATATATATATATATATATATATACATATATGTGTGTATATGTATATAAATATACATGTGTGTATGTATACTGTACATACATACATACATGTATGTATGTATGTATGTATGTATGTATGTATGTATGTATGTATGTATGTATGTATGTATGTATATACATATATATATACATACACACATATATACACATACACACACACACACATATATACATACATACATACATACATACATACACATATAAATAAATAAATACATGTACTTATTCAAAACTTTACATTTCCAAAGTCTTGGTAAATGTTTATGCCTAATCAGTGTCACGCAGGATACAATTAATGTCCAAGACAGAAATCAACATAAAATGTGAAAGAAATCAAAAGAACATACAACAAAGTATCCTAATTAAATGCATACATAAATGAGGAGCATGCAAAAGTTAAATATGACAGCTAAGCAAACATGAAAACTGATGATGAAACTATTCAAAAGCCTCTTATGCAAGAATTGTATTGTTTCATATTACAAGGTATAGCCTCAAGTACACAGCATTAGACTGGTTTGGTTTTTTGGGAAACAGAGAAATCAAGTTTGAAATGATCAGTCAAGATTGTTTGCTTTGTATCAGTGCTGGATGAATCTAATCTAATAGTTGGCATACAAGAACAGAACTTTAGAGTAAATGCCGGACAAATCGGGAAGCATTCCCACCATCACCATGACAAATTATTTCCCCAGTTTGTATGTTTAGTTAAGGTCCTAAGATAGCACATTATCCTATATAATAACTAGGAGCACTCCGATTTTACTTCTCCGATATGGTCCTGATTTTGGAGCCTTGAGTATTGACCGACATCAATATTGATACGATAGGATATCAACAAGAATCATACATTTTATTATTTAGACTTGTGGAATGTTAGAAAAGGTGTGATCAACAGAAATTACTCAAACAAAGAACATTGGTAGGTATGAAAAATACCAACATATTTATTATTAAATATCTGCAATGGACTTATGTTATCCATGTTGAAGTGGAGTGGTGATTGTTTTTTGGCAACACCTAATGGCCACAATATTTCATTAAGCTCATGTTGCAGTAAATTGAATGATGCTGAGACTTTTTTTTACTGGATACTTTCTAATATGCTTCTGCCTTGGAGACTGTAATAATAGGCAGTTATTATTATTTGATACTTATTTTTTTCTAACAAATGTGCTGTTTTAGACTGCAATATTGTTCAATTAAGAACACATATTACATATGTCTTGCTTGTGTGCTTAGCTGTTGTGTCAGCTCCTAGTAGCCTATAGCCTACCATGTTTACCTCTGGTAAACACCTTGACTAAAATACAGGAAAAGAGCAAACTTGTGTGCTTATTGGAGAACATTTGGATGTTAACTTGCTGTCCAGCTTTGCACAAGTAAAAGCACTGCCAGACTGCTTGTATCGAAGATCTTACATGCAAGATTATATAACCCAACACTTGTTTTTTGCTGACATTGGACCAATAATCAATATCAGATCGGGACACCCCTGGTAATAGCCTGAGTGTTGTTTCCTCCAATGTTTAGAATAAAATAATTGTCTTATCCGTATGCTGCTTTTTTGATTTACGAATTAAGTAACCAAGAAAGACAATAAAAAGGCCAATTAAATTCCTGTTAGCAGAGGCTGTTGAATACTTTGCACAATATAATACTGCACAAAAAATTTAAGAAAACAAAAGGGTCTATGACCACCAACAAAAACCCATAAAACAAACAGATCTCACATTGAACTTCAGTAAAAACCGTGCAAACACTCCCATTTCAGCAGTATGACATTCCAAGCAGACTAGTCTTTTCAAGTCACATTGTTTAAATTCTCTTTTTAATCCAATCAGCAATGTGTATAAATGCACACTGCTTAAAGCTCGACACACCTGAGGAATACAACTAGATTGAGGCACTACTGAATATATAAATGCTCTATAAGTGTATAAAATGTGTTTACAAGCTAACAATCAAATGTGATTTAACCGCAAGCCAGTTTTGAATCAGTAAGCAACCAAAAGTGCTAGTTATTTAGTCCCTCCATTATCTTGTTAGTTTTTGCGATTGTTGCCGCCTAAAATTCCTGATTTTGCAACATTTTTAAAAATATTGCCAAAACTTGTGTGGTTTATTTTTTTAAGCTTGAGATTTTATGAATTTGTTGTCAATGTGTTCATTTTAACATAACAGGATTTCAACATAATGAACAACACTTGTTTTTTTTGCGCACAAATGTGTACAAATACTAATGTTTCACTTGTTTGATTAACACAGAGCAACAAAACCTAACTTACTACATAGCAGTATATGAACATTATCTAAACCTATTGTCAAATTACTGTATTATGAAAACAAACACCACAAAAGGCTCCCTTAATGTCCGCTGTCTGCTCTGTTGCCAACAAGTGGCAGACATTCTTCATGTATGTTTTACAGTTGAAACTATTAAGTGCCATTATAGCGGTGATTCTCGTTTCGTAAATGAAAGAAAATGAGCGATAATCATTACACATCAACATCTCTGTCAATGTCTTGATAAATGTTTATATACTACATTAACCAGAAAGCTAGGCGCTGAACTGTAAGCGGTTTTGAACTTCGAATGAGTACTATTTGTTAGAACAATAAAGAGTTAAAATGGTTAAATGTTGATGTTTCTAGTTTGCCAACACAAACAAAAAACAAATATGATTTGATTAGACCGTTGATGAGCGTGTAACAGCACTGCTCTGGGACAAATTTAATTGGCCAAAATTACTGGCCAATGTGTGAAGAAGTTCAGGGGATTGGACAAAGTTGCAAGGCCGCGCAATATTCGCAGGGAGTAGTGGATTTCCGTGAATTGCGAATTACTGGAAGTTCTGATCTCCTAAATATATATGATATGGTAGTTTGTTATCAAAAGCAAAGCATCTTCAGGAAAAATTTACCAGAGTAAAACTGTCCTTAACTGGGAATATTTGAGCAGTAATACATGCTAAGGTCACTTATTTAGAACTACATGTCCATACTGAACTGCCACTCAGTCATGTGGAGTTTATAAAAAAACATAACTGCGGAGTGATCAAAGGGTGGGTTGGAATCCAGTAGTAGTTTTATTAGAATCTTTACAGCAGCTTTATTTTTGTCAAAATGCTTAAGACAAACAATGCTGAAGCATGTGCCTTTGCCAATGTCGGACACTTTCCCAGTTACACACTTGTTCCTATTAAGTACAAAAAGCCAGAGGTAGTCACTCCCAACAGGTCAATAAATATGATATCAATTGTGATTGATAAGCTTTTGTTTGAACACTAAAATTTATCATAAAAAGGTGGTCTTCGGTAAAATTACTCCGGCTTACGGTCTTTAATTCGTTTGAAACGGATTACAAAAACTGAGGTATCTTTATATGTCAGTTGCCCATACTGGTCCTCTCTATAAAAACGTAATGAATTTAACAGAAAGGTCAATAAAAGATGCTAATGACAATCTTTGTCATTTTATAGTCCATCAATCCAGTTTATGTCTGTAATTATACCAACAGTCAAGCATTAGCAGAGATAAACTCGGCTTTAACCAAAGAACTGGATCAGAACTCTCGGTAAAAAGCACATAAAGTGAAGAAACGTTGCTAGTGTGTGTGAGGTATGTAAAGGTATGCACTTCAACTTTAGGTAACGCTTTCCCTTCAAGTTCCAGCATATACAGTCGAATAAAAACAATAGCTACATTGTTGTGATTGAATTACAGAAATATTCTGAAAAGCAGACTATGACGTTTAATCTCATGGACAAATGAATACTTATTGACCTGACAATATCACAGATTAAAAAAATAACACTGAGTGGGTATTTTACTGTGTTGATACAACCAGTCTAAGGTGATACAATAGGCAACAGCTTGTAGGTCTAAAGCTTGGTTGTACCAAAGCTGTACACACACACACACACACACACACATACACACACACACACTTTTTGGTTTCAGACCACAGTCTTTATATAAAGGAGAACAGTTTTTTCCACTGAGTGGTAATAAGACGCTAATAGCAATCATAATGAAATAGGTATTTGTACAAGATCAATGTGAATATCAGATTTGACACACTAAGGCAACTAGCGGGAGTTGGAATTTCATTTAGAATTCTGCAGAAAATCTCATTTCATATCCCATCATGGAAAAACATAAAACAATAACAGTCAGCCCAAACAGTAACCACTTCACAAACAATAAATATTCCTCTAAATAATTTACATAAATATTTGAGGGTGTGGCAGGGGTGGGAGGAACGATCATGTCAAGTTGACCTTTTATAGTTTCACTTGCTGACATTGTCCATCCTATAGACTACAGTAGTAGAGGTGTCCTGGTGTGACTCAGTGGGAGAGACTTTTTTCCAAAGGGGGGCTTTCAGTGCTAGCTCTTGTTGTAGACTGTCATAGTCCATCGGTCCGAAGAATTGCTGCTGTTTCAATTGACATGAATAACAAATTAGTCTCTTCGCTTCCCAATGTGAATATGTCATGCAGTTGATGCACATTCTATACATAAAATAACTGACTCATTCAGTTGTATTATACGTATATAAGGGTAATAAGTATTGTGCACCTTAGTATGACTATAACACTTTGCTATATGTATGTATCTTAAAGTACCTAATTTGAGCAAAAGTTGAGCGATGTTACTCTGTTTTATTTTTCTCTGTGACTTACTGTGGCTTTATATTTCATCCTAAAAGTGGAGCAGCCTCAGCCATTGTTAAGACGAGAATGAAGAACATCAACAGGTTAACAAGTTACGAGAAGCAAAAACTTTAATGCATGTTGACGCATGTGTTGCCACTTAAGGCAAAGTCAATGCCACTTGTTATTAACGTTAAGGCGAAGTCTTGACTATAAGCAATTGTTTTATTATATAAAGGCCCATGATAATTTTGATGATTGTGCGGAACAGGTTATTGATAAACTTTTTATGAACTTTTTTTAAAGGAAGTGCACTATAGAGCAATGAACTGTGGAGGCCCTGTTGATTCAGTTTCAACTAGTTTGTGGATTGAATAACAACAACATGGTGACAGAGAAGGACCACATCTACACATACCTCCACTATGGCCCAACTCCTCAGCTATCTCACTGGTTTGGAAATGTGACATTAGAACATTCAGAGATTCTTCTATCCTAGAGTTTCACACTACCCACCGATGGAAACTAACATGAGTTTACCCGAGCTAGATTAGGTTAGCAGCAGGCAGTAAATAAAATAATAAATCAGCAGGTCAAACTTGTGGCATTGCTTTAACTTTTATATTTTCTGCACTGGTAGTCTCTAAACTGTGTTCATACTGACTGACATGATCATCTTTGTACTTTACCTGAAGATGTTTAGTCGGGCCTCAGTCTAAAATGTCCTTCCATCCACTATTGTTTCGCTGTTTCATTGATTCTTTGTTACACAGCTTTTCATTGTTAAATGTTTAAAGATTTTCCTTAAAATGTAATTGTGGCTAGCTAATAGCAAACTAGCATGCAACAGCAGTTTGTGGTTTACATTAACATTACTGCCCTAAAACAGTAATTCATTTCTATAAAAGAAGCAAAAAATAAATTGATTATTAGGAGGAGATTATATATATATATAATATCTATATACACACACATATATACATACATACACATACATTAGACACACACACACACACACAATATATATATATATATATATATATATATATATATATATATATATATATATATATATATATATATATATATATATATATATATATATATATATATATATATATATATATATATATATATATATGTCTTAATTAGATTATCAAGAAAAATAAAAAAATAAAAAATAGTGCTTGTTACCGTGGTAGAGCGTAATATGAATGTGTGGGAAAAAAATCACAAGACTATTTCATCTCTACAGGCCTGTTTCATGAGGGTTTCCTCAATCATCAGGAGATTTTATATATATATATATATATATATATATATATACACACAGGTATATATATGTTGGTACGTTGTGTTACTCATAAATAAAAACAGAATACAATGATTTGCAAATCCTTTTCAACATATATAAAATTTGATAGACTACAAAGACAAGATCTGTAGACTATTTTTTTTTTTTGGAAATAATCATTAACCTAGCATTTAATGGCAGCAACACATTGCAAAAAAGTTGGCAGGGGCATTTTTACCACTGTGTTACATGGCCTTTCCTTTTAACAACACTCAGTAAACGTTTGGGAACTGAGGAGACTAATTTTTGAAACTTTTCAGGGGGAATTCTTTCCCAATCTTGCTTGATGTACAGCTTAAGTTGTTCAACAGTCCGGGGTCTCTGTTCTCATATTTTAGGCTTCATTATGCGCCACACATTTTCAATGGGAGACAGGCCCGGACTACAGGCAGGCCAGTCCAGTACCCGCACTCCTTTACTATGAAGCCACGCTGTTGTAACTCATCTTGCTGAAATAAGCAGGGGCGTCCATGATAAAGTTGCTTGGATGGCAACATATGTTGCTCCAAAACCTGTATGTACCTTTCAGCAATAATGGTGCCTTCACAGATGTGTAAGTTACCCATGTTTTGGGCACTAATACACCCCCGTATCATCACAGATGCTGGGTTTTGTACTTTGCGCCTATAACAATCCGGATGATTCTTTTCCGCTTTGTTCCAGAGGACACGACGTCCACAGTTTCCAAAAACAATTTGAAATGTGGACTCGTCAGACCACAGAACACTTTTCCACTTTGCATCAGTCCATCTTAGATGGGCTCGGGCCCAGCAAAGCCGGCGGCGTTTCTGGGTGTTGTTGATAAATGGCTTTCGCTTTGCATAGTAGAGTTTTAACTTGCACTTACAGATGTAGCGACCAACTGTAGTTACTGGCAGTGGTTTTCTAAAGTGTTCCTGAGCCCATGTGGTGATATCCTTTACACACTGATGTGTTTTTTTTAATGCAGTACCGCCTGAGGGATTTTAAGGTCCATAATATCATCCCTCACGTGCAGTGTTTTCTCCAGATTCTCTGAACCTTTTGATGATATTACGGACCGTAGATGGTGAAATCCCAAAATTCCTTGTAATAGCTTGTTGAGAAATGTTGTTCTTAAACTGTTGGACAATTTGCTCACGCATTTGTTGGTGGTGATCCTCGCCCCATCCTTGTTTGTAAATGACTGAGCATTTCATGGAAGCTGCTTTTATACCCAATCATGGCACCCACCTGTTCCCAATCAGCCTGTTCACCTGTGGGATGTTCCAAATAAGTGTTTGATGAGCAGTCCTCAACTTTCTCAGTCTTTTTTGCCACTTGTGCCAGCTTTTTTGAAACATGTCGCAGGCATCAAATTCCAAATGAGCTAATATTTGCAAAAAATAACAAAGTTTTCCAGTTCGAACGTTAAGAATTTTGTCTTTGCAGTCTATTCAATTGAATATAGGTTGAAAAGGATTTGCAAATCATTGTATTCTGTTTTTATTTACCATTTACACAACGTAAAAAAAATAAAATAAAAATAAATATATATATATATATATATATATATATATATATATATATATATATATATATATATATATATAATAAATAAATGATAAATGGGTTATACTTGTGTAGCGCTTTTCTACCTTCAAGGTACTCAAAGCGCTTTGACAGTATTTCCACATTTACCCATTCACACACTGATGGCGGGAGCTGCCATGCAAGGCGCTAACCAGCAGCCATCAGAGGCAAAGGGTGAAGTGTCTTGCCCAAGGACACAACGGACGTGACTAGGAAGGTAGAAGGTGGGAATTGAACCCCAGTAACCAGCAACACTCCGATTGCTGGCACAGCCACTCTACCAACTTCGCCACGCCATCCCATATATATATATATATATAAAAACACACACACACACACACGCACACACACATCGTATTTTTGGGACTATAAGCCAATACTTTTTTCCCAAGCTTTGAACCCTGCGGCGTATACAAAGGTGCGGTTAAGCTATGGATTTTTTTTCGCTAACGGCTAAATTGAGCAGAGGAATCAAACAACGTCCAAAAATTATCCACTTTAAGAAACTGTTCAAAGTGTTTAACAAAGTGATAGACATTTTGAACCTTATTGAAAAAGAGAAAATCTTAAAAATCTCATAAAGGATAAATTAAGACATCAATTACTTTTCTGTTTTGTTTGATCAGCCGTTTGGAAACAGTTAAGGTATGAAAATAAAAATTTGCAAAATCTTACTATGTGAATATATATCTAATTTCACAACGTGCGGTATACTGTTTATTTGCGGCTTATAGTCCAGTGCGGCTAATATATTTTCTCAAATTTAGTGGGTGCGTCTTATAAACCGGAAAATACGATATATATATATATATATATATATATATATATATATATATATATATATATATATATATATATATATATATATATATATATATATATATATATATATATATATATATATATATATATATATATATATATATATATATAATGTATATAGTAAACAGTACATGTACTGTATACAGTATCTCAAAGCTGACTACACTCATCACAATCCTGCTAATATTTTACTATGTATTTTTATGGGTACAACACTGAAGAAATGACACGTAGGACATAGCGGTTTTGACATTAATAGATGTGTGTAGAGTTGATTTGAGGAGGCAGTGCATTTACACTGTTCTATAAGCTGTACATTGACTACTTTATGTTGTATCAAATAGTCATTTCCTTGGTGTGATCTTATAATAAGATATAATAAAACATTTTTAGAAATGTAGCAGGTGTACTCAAATTGACAATTAATTGATTGTTTTCAAAGGCGTATGTGTGTCTTGAATATTATTAATGTATTCATATACATATAAAAGGGTAATTAGCATTGTGCACCTTAGTATCACTTTAAAAATAAATACCTGGTTGTTAATTTACATCGATGAAGAAAATGTACTCGAACGCCCCTTTACATACTACTTGTGACAAATCAAAATAATAACAAAGGCTGATGCACATCTGCAAGGTACTCACATTACACCTTGTAGTTGTTATCTTTTTTTTTTTAATATTTCTTTAACTTATTGTTTTACACTTGTATGACAGTTACGAATTTTAAAACATTCCCTTCTGCAGTCAACCAAGAGTGATGTCATAATGGTCGCTTTTTTAATGCAATAATTTTATTAAACCTGGTAGCATATGCCCAACACAAACCGAGCAATAGGGTTGCCAATAGGCCTGGGCAATGTATCAATTGTACCATATCAATAAATTTTAGTTTTGTTGCAGACAACTAAAAAATTAAACAAATAGATTTTTTTCTGCTCTTGTTACGGCATACTTTTTGCCCCAACAAGCTTTTGTATCTTCCACCCTCCCTCCTTAATTCCTCAGCAGAGAAACCTAGCAATACATGGCTAATGCTAACGAGAGCGAGGATTTTTTTCTGAAGAAAAGAAAAGTGTTGTCTGTAGTTTTGTATTGTGGCAACAGGCGTGGAACAAATTACTGCAGGCTGCAAAGTTTGTGTAAAAAAAGGCAGCAGCACAACAAAGTTATTCCAGCATCTAAAACAGAAGCCTCCAGTTGAGTGCGGGAAATGCAACTGTTTACGAGGCAAACAAGATTAACACCAAACAAACTCCAGCTAAAAAGCAACTTACTGTGGTGCAATCATTTACACCAGGAATGTATGATGATATCATGTATGATGAGACTGAAGCACAGTGGAAAACGATCACGAAAGCAGCCGTTCTGCATACTGCCAAGATGAGTGAATGAAAAAGCCTGCCTTTATCCACTTACTGAAACTACAGTCTCTCATGTTTTACTTGATTACTTATTTGCATACAATGTACAATACAATATTTTTTATTTACAGAAGTATTCTTATACAGATAGAAGTTTTAAGTTTGCACTACATCAATCTCATTGTTGAAAATGATGATATATTTTCATGCAAGGTGTAATGCTACATTTTTGTTAAAATAAGTAATTTATTCAACATAGAAGTATTACTTTCCAGAGGAAGCTCTAAATTTAGTTTATTGAAAATTATTTCATAAAAAGTACAATTTATGTCTGGTCTAAAAAGAACAAATGAGAATTTTTCTAAGAGTAAAATGCAGTGTATGCATTATAATTTCAAACTACTAGTTTTTGAACAAACAAAAGAAAAACTTGGTTTGAATTATCGCTGTCATTTGTACAAATTGGTTTCTTTAAAAAGTAGAAATAATTTTTTTTTGGAAAAAATCATAAATCTAATTTCTTTGTGAAAAAAATCAGATATTTTATATTTAGGCAATATCGCCCAGACCTAGTTGCCACCAATCTAGGATAGCAGATGAACAATCAAAGCTTGGTCAGCTAAGAAGTAAATGATAAAACGCACAAACCCGCATGCAGCAATTGTCAAAACCAGCTGAAGCTACTGGCAAAGATTCATATGTGGCTTTTAATCACACATTTTCAAGCAGAGCTGTTGTGTGTCCTTACCCGCTGTTCTCCGCCCTCTCTGCGAGGATCATGCTTCTTGGCGAAATGCCTCAAGTTGTCATAGTTATGGAAGTTAAAAAGTTCCACCAGGTCCTGTAATTCAAAATTAACACATTTATAAAAGGTAGATAAGCAACCAGTGCATTGTACGTTGACGCTTCTGTGTGTCTTTATATGCTAGTGGCCCCACAGAAAAAAGTGGAGACAGACAAGAGTGTTGACACATATTTCTCTCTACATAGCTCATAAAGTTATGGGTGGATTTATGCCTTCTTTTCAGGAAATATCCAAAATGGGAGATGAAACAAGTCATTACATATTTGGACCGATCCGGATCATTTCTATTATGTTACATTAGGTTAACGTTACAAGCCTCTACTATTGTGTGTGTGCGTGTATGCTATCGACCCCGCCTCCACCAACAGACACAAAGACAGCGGAATACTGACAAGAGGCTTCACCATTAATCTACCTTTTAGGAAACATCAGAAATGGGCTAAGTAACAGGTGTATGTAAACATGTTGGAGCTAATCCGGATTCAGGACAATACAATCGAAAGATAAGCTTTTCTAGTTATCAATGTCTAAGTGTTTTTTATGGTTATGACACACTGCCAACGTGTGGACACAGTAAGTCATTACTTTAAGAGCTTTCATATTATTTGACTTATTTTAAGAGCATTCATATTCTGTTTCATCAACACTTATGAATAGACAAAACTCACCAAAAGGAAGACACACATGCTGGAGTATTGAGACGTGACTCTTCCTGTTTAGCAAGTCAAGTGGATAACTATGCCTCCGCAACAATGTTGCCTTGTTTTCTGACCTGCAGGCATCTAAATGAAGCGGCCGTCCACAGAGACAAGGTTCGCTTACAGAGGCATATTTGGCGCAATCTAAAGGTTTGTAAACCAAAAAAGTTGGAAATACAAGGGTTCCTAAATCGAGGTTCTACTGTAGTATTATTTGATTATTTGCTCAGTTTAAAGGGGAAAAGGTTTTTTTTTACATTTGCCTATCATTCAAAACCTTTAATGTATGTATATATTTATCAATCAGGTCACAAAATGTAAATAAATATAGTAGCTGCAATGACGTAATGGCTCTCATTGGTTCCATTGTAAGTGTTTATTTACAAGTTAGTATGCATTTCAAAAAATACATATATCTTGTCTCTCATAAGCATTGTAAACTATAGGCAAAATGCTAACTTGAGAACATGTTTAGGAAAGGTGTAGTATGTTCCTTGTTTGACCCACTTTAAACAACCACATATTTTAACTGCTATTGTATACTTCAGGAATCAAGTGCTGTGTTACATACCGTGCAAAACTGAATTCCTCTGACTGAGTTGCCCAGTTTGTCTAAGGGAGGTGACCAGCAAACAATACCCATCACATTGGGGACTACCAGCAGGATCCCCCCTGAAACTCCAGACTTGGCAGGCAGACCCACCTAAAAAACAAAAACAATTGATCAAAAAAACAACCAAAAATCAGATGAGTATATGCAATGCTAGTATTCCATGAAAAAAATGATTAGAAACATATCAACCAGCTGACATTATTTTTATTGTTACACTGCAGCATATGACAATGTTTTCCTTTAAAAAATGATTATGAAACAAAAGGGGTTTCAAATAGAAATATAGAGATGCAGTAGAATTAGAGTGTTGATGTCAAAATTACTTTTTTTTTGTATCACCGTTACGAGCTCTACCTTTAAGTGATGCGCTAGGTTCTTCATTTGGTCGCCAGTCCCTCCAGAATTTCACAAGGTTTATCTGCGATGGTTGCCGACTAAAACGCTTAAACTCTGGAACTTTTGCCGTAGCTTTCTGAAAAAGCTGCAATGTTTTGAGGCCTATTTTCTTTAATAACATTGGATTAACTTGTAATATTATGAATTTGTTATCCATGTTGGTAGTGCTCCTTGTAAACTTACTATAGAAAAACAGAGGATCTCAACAAAATTGGAAAACAAACACTGTATTGATGTTTTAATTATTTTATACCACACAGACATAAACATAGATACTAAATGGCAGTAAAAGCCCATACTTTTGAGCTCATTGTCAAATTACTGTACGGTTTAATTTAACCATAACTCATAATAAATAATTATAATTACGAAAAGAAACACCACCAAAGGCTTTCTTATTTTCCCCTAAATTGCAATCTACTCTGTCGTCCACAAGTTGCAGACATCAATATTAATTTTACGCTTGAAAAGGGATTTTCCATCATAAACATTCATTTATTTTTACATGAACGTTAAGAACATTTGCAAACTGTTGAGAGCGATCTAGAGCGCTCATTTTTTTTTGTAAATGAGAGACAATGAGGGATTATCATCACACATCATCTCGGTCATGTAAATGATGTCTCTTTGCTAGGTCAGCATTGCAAATGAAAATCTGTTCTTAATTGCCTTACCCAAGATAAAATGTTAAATCACGTAAAGTAGAAAGTAAATGTTTGTATATTATATTACCCAGAATGCTTAGCGCTGTAGACGGGAAAGGGCTATGCAATTGTGCTGTGTGAGCAATAAAGAGTGGATATATTGTCATACGCTGCTGTTTCTGCTTCATCTTCACAAGAAAGAAATAAGTATTGATTAGACAGTTCGCTCGCTCAAAAACAAATTAGATTGGCAAAAAAGACGCTTATCTGCAAAAACCTGCAGGAAAGTTGCAGGCTTTGGACAATGTTACAAGGCCGTGCATAACTTGTGAGGATTGGTTGAATTTGCATCAGCTGGCTATGTAATGGATGAATACATGGATTCCCTTAAACAGTGGTACCAAGGTTTTTGCCAGTAAACATTTCATTGGGATTAAATATAGTTTTCCACGCAGAAAAAAATGTGAAATACATATAAATGGCACAATTTTTTTTTCAAAGAAGTTTTAGTCAAAATAGGAATCATGGGAAAAGTGGGGCATACAAAAACCAAAGAACCACTGTATTCATAATCAAGAATGTTTGCCAATAGCCTAAAGCTTAATTGGTCAAGACTATATATCGCACAAGAATGGAAATGTAAAGAGCAATTGAAAGTCAATCACATTTTTCCACGAATATAATAAGAACCATTTGACTTACATGGAAGGCAAACTGTCCAGAGAAGTCATACATGCCACAGGAGTGCATGAGACTCAGGGTGTTTCTCACAGCCTCAGGGCTTAACACACGTTCACCTGTGATCGGACAGATGCCCCCATTAGCGAGTGTGGCAGCCATCACGCTAGCGCTCTCGCAGGTCACCTCAATGGAGCACAGCTGGAAATCAAACACAGTGATATAAAAAGATCAGCAAATCTCCTGAATAGTTTTGGGGTAATTTTATTCGGGGTTAGAAGAGATACAGTATATTCAAATACTTATATCTGATATCTACTGCTGTCATTGTTCTTGTTTGTCTTTGACAAAATACAGATATTTTCAGTATATTAATTATTCTTTGAAGTTTTGGTACAACATGACAGTTTGATACAGTTCAACCAAACAAGGATATACTCAAGACCAAATTAAAACAGCATTCTTTTAGAATATTCTGCCACTGATTAAACAGGGAATCTTTCATTTTAGCCACTCATTCATTCTCTATATCTATAGAGCCATGGGTGAGTGGGAGCCTATCCCAGCTGACTTCAGGCGAGGGGCAGGGTGGGTTACACCCTGGTCTGGTCGCCAGTCAATCACATGGCACATATAAACTAATGACCATTCACACTCACATTTACGGCATTGATACTGGTCAATGTTGAGATGTCCGTACATACAAAATATCTCTATCAATGGTGTAGCCCCAGGATTCTCCCGGCGAAATGCAAATAAACACACACAAAGTCACCTGAAAGTAGAGGTCCAGTATAGATGTCATGTCTGTCCCCTCTGGAAAACACTGCAGGAAAAATGTGTTTAAGAAATTTTCAAAGCCACGCAGAAGACAAACACTTACAAATATTGAATATCTTCAAAAGGAGATTTCAGCTAAACATAACGCCGAAAGGGACAAGCGGTAGAAAATGGATGGATGGATGGATAACTAAGTCTGAAATGTACTACAGGCCTTTTTTTCTATTTAATTATCATTACTACCGGTATATTCATCATTATATTATATACACTGACTTACATGTGTGTGTGTATATATATATATATATATATATATATATATATATATATATATATATATATATATATATATATATATATATATATATATATATATATATATATATATATATATATATATATATATATATATATATATATATATATATATATATATATATATATATATATATATATACACACATATATAATTTTATTTTAAAAAATACCCAAAACTACAAAAGAGCAAATAATTTGTATTCATGTGTAATTAAAGCAACTTTTATGCAAAAACGATCTGCATTTAAACATGAATATTTGTATACTTCATCTTTCCTACATTTATATCTCCATCTGCTTAAAATAATATCATAGCTTTTGCTGTCAATACAGCTATTGTTAGTGTACTTTTGTGTCATACCCATCAATACAGTACATTTACTCTAAAAAATTTACGTCACTTCAAAAAGTTAAACCCATATATATATATATATATATATATATATATATATATATATATATATATATATATATATATATATATATATATATATATATATATAAATATATATATATATATATAAATATATATATATATATATATATATATATATATATATATATATATATATATATATAACTTTCATTTCTTGCATTTTTGATACTTATGGCTTACAGATAATAAAAACCCAAAACTCTGTCACATTTAATTGTAATTTTACATACAATTATTAAAAAAAGTATACTTTAGAGCAAACCAATCAGGCCTCTGAAAAGTATGTTCATTTCTTTGCACTCAATACTAAGATGGAAATTATTTTGCATGAATTACTGCATCAAGGTGATCAGGTTGTGTCCCTGCTCAGGTGTAATGGAAGCCTTAATTGCTTTAAGGTCATCTGCATTGTTGGGTATGGTCTCTGGTGTCAGCTTCCTCTTGACAGTTCACACAGATTCTCTTATAAGGGGTTCTGCTCAGGTAAGTTTGCTGGCCAATCAAGCACAGCAATATCATGGTCTCTGAACTTGAATCAACATCTCCATAAAGTTTGTCAGCAGAAAGAAACTAAGTGTTATGTTGACTGTGAATTTGAGATAACACAATGGATGACCATCAACAGATTATATAGCAGCCCAAATCATCACGGACTGTGGCAACTTCACACTGAATGTTAAGCAACAAGAATTCTGCGAATCTCAATTCTCCTACAACACACTTCGGTACCATGATTTTCAAATGACATGCAAAATGTTTTTTTCAGTTCTCCTAAAAGGGGAACTGGTGTGGTGAAGTTAATCTCTGCATTTGACCCATCTGCCGCGCTCGGGAATGATTTTGGTGATTTAACCCCCAATTCCAACCCTTGATGCTGAGTGCCAAGCAGGGAGGAAATGGGTCCCATTATTTAGTCTTTGGTATGCCTCGGCCGGGGTTTGAACTCACGACCAACCGCTCTCAGGGCGGACACTCTAACCACAAAAGCCACTGAGCAGGCATGTCTATCATGCATGCTCTATCATGTCTAATCAGCATGTTGAGAGGCCACACCTCTCAACATGCTGATTACACAGCATGATTATTGCAGAGATGTGCCTTAAGCTGGCCACATAAGTCACTTTAAAATGTGAAATTTGATGGCAACAATTATTCGGTTATGCAATGCAATTGATTTAGCAACTGCTCAGGTGGCTGGTCTCAGACCAGCGTAGGCGTAAAGATGATGGATGTGGAGGCATTAGGCTGGCATGGTTTTGTCCTGCAGTATGAATGTTGTTCTAGACCTGTTCCATGTGTAAAGCATATATGCTATATAACTCACTATACAAATATAATTGGCTTAGTTGAATGGACTTGATGAATATTTAACAAAACACCTATAGTGTAACATCTGAGTAGAATACACTATGACTCATCCGAGTACAAACCTTTTTTTCTTTCAAGTAGTAGCCGATGGCAAAGTTCCTGTCTCCTGAATCACGCTCGGACTGGAATCTGTCACACAAACAGAACACTACCTATTACAAGGAGGAAGCACATGTTTCCCTGTTTGTGTGTGTGTGTGTGTGTGTGTGTGTGTGTGTGTGTGTGTGTGTGTGTGTGTGTGTGTGTGTGTGTGTGTGTGTGTGTGTGTGTGTGTGTGTGTGTGTGTGTGTGTGTGTGTGTGTGTGTGTGTCAACATGGGCACAAGTATGCAATCTTGCAATATGACTACCATCACAAATCATGCACATGTGACAAGAGACCTTTACAATGCAAACATAGTTTCTAGTTCTTATCAGTAAGGATTGTGCTTGTGAATTGTACCCCTTTATATCACATCATTAAATCAAATAATTGTCCAGTGAACACAATGAAGCTGTGAATAGCAAAAGCTAACTACAAAGAGTGAAAAAAAAGTAAGAATAAATATCTTCAAACAAGGTATATTGTGCTTAATTTTGCCTGTGTCAGATGTTTGTCTTTAAAAGGGCTTATCAATATATTTGCATTGGCTATGGCAAGTATACAAAATATTAATTATAGTATACATATCACTACTGGATAATATTGTTGGATCTTGGTAGGAAGAAAGAAGAAATACCATTAACATACAACATTGTTTACAACTAAACCAATTCTGGGGTTTTTCATCTGTGGGTCATAGTGGGGGTCAGCGGGCCGAGGTGTTCTGTTAAAGTGGCACTGAATGCGTCAAAGACAATGAATCTTATTTCTTGGTAATGTTTAGTGCGCATTTTCGAGTGACTTACGTGGCATTGCTGAAACCCACATACTCGTTTCCTGCCATGTTTTTCAAGAAGTTCATGACCTGACAAAGTAGCAAAAGGTGGCATGATTAGCAGTCAGACATTTTTGACACTCTGGGCGTCCTGATACAACTTTTTTCACTTCCGATAGAATACCATATTGGAGCTTTGAGTATTAGCCAGTGATGTTGATACGTTTTCAATGTAGTGAGTCCCCGGGACCCACAGGTAGGGTTTGGAGTGGGTTCCTGAGAAATTCAATGCGTCCCCAATTAACAAAAAAAAAATGTTTATGTATATTTTATTTTTATTGAAACGTAGCCTTAAACGTATTTAATGATGGGATGGTATTACTTTAATTTGTCTGTGACAAATTCTATCATAGTTTAGGTTGACAATTTCAACCAATGAGGTGAAAATGAGGTGCGTCAATGAGACTGGAGTACAGAAAGTTGACTGCGTCATTCCAGATTTGACTGTGTCACGGATGCATGACGAGTACCTAGCAAAATTCCTGATTTGCCCATACTGATATTGATCCGATACAATGGCAGCATAATTCATACATATTATGTTATACCGTGGAATGTTACAAAAGGCATAATCAAGTAAAATAACTCAAACAGAGAATGGCAAATGTGAAAAAACAATAACCTATTTATTAATTAACCTCCTGGAATGGACATGTGCTGTCTTTATAATTGTAGTCCAGTGATATTGCTATTTTGCAATACCAATTGGCGAAAATATTTAAATCAATTAAGTAAGTTAAAATATGTGGACACATTTGTTACTGGACACTTCCTAAAACACGCTTCTGCCCTTTGAGACTTTTTATGTGTAAGCATATTGTAATTAAAAAAAATTTTTTTTTAATAATTTCTGATAGGTGTCTGCCTTGGAGACATCTGTAAGTAACATGCAACTATAATTATTGATAGTTGTTTATATCGCCCAATGTGTTCTAGACTGAAACTTTGTTTGCTTAAAGACACTTATTACGTATATCTAGCTTGTGTGCTATAGTGTGCTTAGCTGTTGTGCAGCTGCTTGTTCCAAGTAGACTATGTATAGCCTACCATGTATACATTTTGTGATAACTTGACTAAAATATAAGAAAATACCAATTTTGTGCACTTATTGGAGGACATTAAGATGTTAACTGGCTGTCCAGCTTTGCAAAAATTAACATGCTGTAGAACTCCTTATATTAGAGCGCATACTATATCTATTTTAGATGTAAGCCGACATAATCTGATACTTGTTTTTTTTGCTGATATCGGATCTGATCGGAACTCCCCTAATACAAACGCAATGAAATGTTACTTAATTCAAGCTTCCCATACTTACATAGTCAAATTTTTCTGCATTGCCTTCGCCTTGCTGAGGGAGAATAAAAAAATACAGTTAGTTTATTTATTTTATAAAAGGTAAGAATCAAAGGTGAAATATGACAATAAAATTAAATAATGCTACTACAGAGTACTAAAGAATAAGCAGATATGATGTGAAATCACATAGTAATGCCGTAGAATAAAGAATATGAGAACAGATATAGATTGGCTTTGTGTTAATGTGACAAGTGGGAACATTTTTGGACCTGTGTTACTGTTACCAGTTCAGAAAATGAATAGGGATTAAATGAGATGTACAAAAACACAACAAAACAGTGTACATGTTTATAAATTAGGTCTGATGCACTGGTTTTAGATACATGAATTTAGTTGTAAGAGAGTTATAATGCAGATGTTATCTTTGTGTCAAATGTGGGCCCACATATCATCTGTGAAGCTGGGTATTTAACGAAACCTTATCTGTGAATTTCGTTTAACACCTCTGGCCCAGTGTTCTGTACAATTTTTAATGCACACACGTTTTTAGATGCTGCTTAGTCCACCAACAAAACACTGCAAAAGATAGACATGCATACACTTTTATGGCGCAGTAACATTTTCAGTACATTCAAAACGTTGAACCATTCATGTTTTTACTTTTAGAGTTTACATGTTTAGACCTTAAGTTTTTACATGTGAATGACAAATTTTAAATTATACCCTTAACTGTGCAGAAGAATAAAACAATAACACTGATGGAGAGTCACTACAGAGAGATTTCTAAAGGCTGATTGGAGAAGAAAAAGTAAAAGGGGGAGGGGTCGGGGTTGGGGGAGTGCAAGGAGAAATATATGGAAAAGGAAGAAAAAATTACCAACGTCATTTGACCTGCAGCAGCAGTCATTATTTCCCACAGTTCCTAAGTCTGGAAAATATGCAACATACAAAAACAGCAACAATATGTAGCCTTCAAGCACCAGGTAACAGTTTGGGGCATAGTGCTACAATAAACATATAATAATTTTCCTGTTAAAATTAATATTAACTAGGCAAACAGCTCGTTGTTGGCACTTTAAAAAAAATAACTAAATTGACACACTGCCCCCTAACCACCAACACACAACCCTCTGTGAGTATTGTGGGGTCACACAGCTACGGTAGGTAGCGTATAGATGTTTTTAGAGGTACATTACTGCAAACCACAGTGAATGTGGTTTCATCCGAGAACAGAGTACAAAACGTGGATACAGTGTCAGTGTTATTATTAACAACACACTTGAGTCATGAGCTGAAACGAATACTTTCACCTGTAAAATATATGAGTCCTATTATATTTTCTTTGTTTTCCCGGAATATTAATATTATGATTAACCGCATCCTTAGAACAAATTTAAATCAGCTCACAGCTTTTAGTTGTATTGCTTGCTCGAATTAATAGTGCCCCAACTTACGAGTGTTTTAAGATACGAGCGGTCTGCAAGCTATTTCTTATGCTTTAAGTTGCGAGCACAAATTAGATTTAAGAGCCTTCCCGCCACTAGTTGGTGTAGCGAATGTCACAGTGAACTACGTAAGAGTACTTTCTAGCAATAGCTTCTTGTTAGAGAGCGACAATAAAAAAAAAATGTTGACGATAAGAACAAAGACAGTGAGTGTGAAGCAGTGTTGAGAAGAACAAGTGGACGATATTCATTAAACTAAAGAAAGAAATCATCTAAACATGGCCGATCGTGGAGCCAACTCTAAATGGTAGACATTTATCCATGAAAATATGGAAAACCTGCTGATGGTGTATTTAACGGAGAAGCACCTGGAAGAAGGCACTGTAGAAATCTGCTCTACAAGATCAATTATTTACATTATAACATTACTTCATAAAACTAATATAGTTGTTTGTAGTACATTCTGTTGTATTGTTTTTCATACAATATTTAATATTTAAAAGTTAGTTTTTAATTGTACAAGTTGTTTATGTTACATGTTAATAATGTGTTTTTTGGGTGGGTGCAAGCACTGATAATTTGATTTAAATACATTTTAATGTCTATGGATGTTCTCATTCATCCAGGTCATTGTCCTCTCAGAGCATTCAATCGATTGCAACTGGACTGTTTGGTTTGTCTTAGAAGACGCTTTGCCGCTCAACAAAACGTCTTCTAAGACAAACCAAACAGTCCTGTTGCGATCGATTGAATGCCCTGAGATTAATTTCAATGGGTGAGATACGAGTGTTTTGAGTTATGAGCTCAGTCATAGAACAAATTAAACTCGTAAGTTGAGGTACTACTGTATTTAGGAAGCCTGTCATTAGTCTGTTAACGAATCTTGATAAAAAATGAAATAAAATTGCCTTGGATAGGCCAATACACATTTGATGTACCGTAGTTCAATATGAGTATCATTAGACTTAGAGTTGAAGTTACAACAAGCAATTGGCATCGGTGTGGTGGAATTGCCCCAATAGTATCGCAGCAAAAACATTATTTGCCTTGGCTGCTTAGCTGGTTGTACTGCTTTATGGTGAGGCATCCTGGTTCAGCTAGTAAACTACACACTAGTAAGAGCATATTATTTATATACTTAAGAGAAGTTAGTTTTAAAGTGTACACACCAAAAAATATCAAACTATACAGAAACGTCCTATCGGGCATCCGATCTCATGCTAGACTGTAAATACAATATGTGAGAAGGATTTAAAAGTTAGCCGGCATTTACAGTAAGTCATGCTGCAGAATTTTCTTGTTTGGATAAAACTGAACTTTTGTAGAAGGACAGCAATTATACATACTCATATACTTTGCACTGAGTTACCAAAGTGAAAACATTCTTACAGTGAGTCTAATAGTGATGTCAAACTGTTGACAATAGCTCCTCTAGAAGACTAAGGGCCTGATTTACTAAGATCGTACCACGCCCTAAACAGTATGTGCAATCTATTAAATTGTGTGTACAACTAGTGGGCGTTGTGCGTGTGATTTACTTACACTCCGTGTACAATTCAAAAGTGGTGCAGATCGCCTTATTTAAATGAGGATTTTGCGTGTACTATACGGCATTACAACGGAGACACTAAATTATTTACTGCACATTCATTTTATCATGCTCTTACCTGTGGCGGTTGCTATGTTTTGCAGGAGACATCTACCACTTTTTATGGGCATTTTAGACATTCTAAAGTGCTACAACGGAACACACTTTTTTACCCCGTCCTTTTTTTTTTTGTATCGCTGAAGGTGCGCTCAAGAGAGAAAAAATGCATACATCGTTTTTTCATATAGGAGATATTTTAATAGTATACTGTATATTATAAATGAAAACACAAATGGTATTTAAAAAAATGCCAGCAGACAGCAAAATGCATCAATTTAATTTGTTTTAATCAGCCCCTTAAGTCGCCCAGCATGTAGCTATAAAATGACAAAAGCATGTTGCTGAATAGACAAAATGTCTTAATATTTTATATTTCTGACAGATCATGCAAATATGTTGTCACACACACCCACACACACAACCATCTGTCTTTGCACTGCGAGCACAGAGCGAATCAATATTCACATACTTTTCGGATGTGCTAAGTAAAACGCAAAATAGTGCCCGCACAATAGTAATGAGTGTGGCTAAATCACATTGCGCGTACTATATAACATATTTGCATCTTGTCTTCAGTATTGTGGGCATGTTGATGACTAGCGTATATTCTGCATATTAACGACGACCGAGACACAAAATAGATTGCACCAGTTATTCTGCTCACTTAACAAACGCAATCCACTTTGCACATGCTTAGTAGATCAGCTTTGCACGTTTTTTAGTACACGCAAGCCTTTAGTAAATCAGGTCCTTACTGTTCTGTGTTGAAAAATGGCAACTGACGAACACAAGAAACTGCAGTGGAGAAGAAGACATTCTTCAAGCACAGCTAAGAAGGCACGATAAAAGTAGAGCATCCAATGACTTGGATGTAGGATGTAAAATAACACCACAGTGGTAACAACAAAGAATTTCAGGAAACAACCAGTGTGTTAAATCAGTAAAAACGTGTTGCCTGTTTACCTTTATCAGGGAGGTACAAACAATAGCTCCAGCATTCACCATTGGGTTGTGGGGCTTATCTGCAAACCAACAGGAGTTCAGTTATTATGTGGTGAACTGTAATAGCATAAAAATGTCCTGAAGTCTCTAAACAAAGCATACAAATTCATCAAACAAAGCTGTGTTAAATGAAAAACAAAACACATACAACGACCTCCTGCAAAAGAAAGCACATGGCAAACATGTGCATCAAAAGAAATGCATCCCTGAAGACATTTCTGTTTTAAAGTTTGCATTGCAATCATTTGTCAGTTGGTGACACCATAAAAATTCTGACAATGCTGTCCGAACAACACAAATAAACTTGTCCCTGTGAAGCCTCAAACGATCAGCAGTTGCAGGAATAGTTGGTAAATAGCAAGCTGGTGAGAGCAAGCCTCTGAACTCTTTAGCAGTTCATGTGACACACTTACATCACCTTTAATTCCTCAATAGCATGATCTCCTTGCACAACACCACTGCCAGGATGGTAAAATCCCTACTAAGGATATGATGACAAACAAAGCAATGGCGGTGTTTTCTTTTCAAAAACAGAACATTGCAGAAAAGGCATTAACAGCTAGCTACTTACATTTAACTAAAACAAACATAACCTAATAACTAAATATGCAAAATATACAGGCTGTATGTCATCTTTTAGGTATGGATGTGCCAATCCAATCGACCACCGATTTTCATGAAAATGTACTGTATGTGATTGGCCAATGCCTTCTAGTGTCGATCACCAACACAGATCCACTCCAGCCAATACTTTATTTATTTGTATTCCCCTGGCTGACAAATGGCTGGCAGCCAATTATGTATTTTAATACACAAGTATAGATTATTAAGAGTAAATCAAGAAGTAGATTAATAAGAGTCTAGAGAGAGGATAATAATATAACAACAACTGTTGGTATGTTAGCATTGTCGCGGTCAGTACACGACACGTAAGAGGGCTGATCGATCCATAAATTGCGGGTGTCGAAACCATGGTCTCAGTCTATGATCTACACTAGTTACTCTGTTAATATTTTTATCTTCACAAAATAATTTTTGGGTTGTTTTAAATGTTTTTGTTAATGTTGACAAATTCAGAAAATAATTCCCTGGGCACAGGATGACTTTATGGGCAAAAAACAAACGATTTCAATGAGTAGTAGATAATATTTTGGCTTGATTTTGTTGTTATTGTGTACTATTGACTTTGTTTTGCTCAAACAATTGTATGTAATACAAGAGAATACGGAACTACTTAAAATATTGTGTCGATATTGTTAAACTGTCAAGAGCACTCACCATATATACATAGAAAAATGTACACAGTTTATACATGTGATCGGTATCAGCCTAACTCATGAATGATCAGTACCCTAAAACCCTGATCGGAAAATCCACATTTTTAGGTGTCATAATGTAGCCCTAGATATGCTATGAGGTAGATATGTAAAGATGATAATACACAAAAAAGTGTTACGGCTCAACACTGTGTACATAACAAGGTCAACTTTTGCCAGCAGCACTTACAGGCGATCCGCCTCACAGCCCAAAAAATTGTATATTTCTTAATTCTAGAATAAAAACTCAGATCCCAAGGTATCAATGTTTTAGGCTGACTTCACTTTGTTTGGGCTGAGATGCCAACTGATACGCACAGACTGAAACATTTCTATAATTTGTAAAAAGATAAATCCACTAACCATCTTCATCGAGAAAGAGCTTGTTAAAACGAAGGCCACTGGGTTCCTTCCCGATGAAACTGTGCACATACTCGGTGCCGTGGTCATGAACAGCAACAGCATACTTCAGGGGCTTGACACAAGACTGCATACAGAAGGGGACCTTTGTATCTCCCACTGTGTATCTACAAAAGGCACATAATTATTAACTTGAAATGCCAATTTAAAATGATTTATATTTACAACACATACATCAAAACAACTGCTAAAAAAATTCATTATCAATGTGAAATATCATTACCATGCTTTTATAGATTGTTAATATTCAGGGAGGGCTAAAGTTAATTGATAACAGTAACTGCCCAGTGTTTAGTACCATTTACCTTTATGACTTCTGCTCCTACACAAACATTTCATGTCAATGGAATTTCACAGCCTCTTAAAAAACAAGTTGTTCAAACCAATTGTTGCAACACTTCTTACGGCTGGTAATTGCCCCCAATGTTTTTACAGATAATTTCCGTACACCTGCAGTGCAATCACATGTTTAACAGACATCCCTCCAGGATTTTGCTAGCTTTTTATGTGATCATTGTGGTCTAAAATGCCTGATTTCGCAAGAGCTTTTTGAAAAACTTTGCACAACTATTTCAGTGTTTTGAGGCTTCTTAGTTTCAATTACAATGCATCAGCTTGTGATTTTATGATTTTTTTAAATAAATGTTTGAAGTGTTCTTTGTGACATATTGTAATTTGTGGTCACATTAAAGTATGTTGTTTTATTTAGTAACCTTTAATTATTGAACATTTATGTTAGCAGTTGTGACTCCAATTCTCAATACATCAGTTCGTAATGAAGGCAGTCTGTTCTCTGCTTAAGTCCGACAGAAGCAAGAGAAGAATTTAGCACCTGTTGTCTGCTTTATAATGTCTGTGTCCTCAACAGAACTACACATTCTTTGTCTACCAAAACACAATTTAGATTGCGGGCCAGACAGGATAAACACAATTAACTACGGTTCGGTTATCCTTACTGACATAAGAGCATTTTTAAAACAAATGTATTTTGTTTCCAGGACTCTGAAAGTGTGCATGGGTTATTCTTATTTATCTATACTTCTAATACATCACTATATTGATGCACATAGGTGTTATGTTCGAGTCATCTTTGATTACTATTAATGGCTTGGACAAAATGCGACAACACCACTTTTGGTGCTAATTCAGCACCCTTAGTAAGTGATTGGTCCACTGCATAAAATTAAAACCACGGTGGCCTCAATCATATGTAGTATTCAAAAGTGAAAACATATGAGAAAATTGTGGGTAATGTAGAGGATAGTGAGGCCTTTTTAGTTACAGAAGCTTCCCATGCGGGCCATTTGAGTGTTGATTTTGAAATAGTTCTGCAGGCAGGATGAATGAGATCTTTGTTGGTAAATGAGACGATGGAAAATGATCATCACACGTTGGCAGAATGTATGCAGGCAATGGAAGTCATTGCAGGGACACATTTGAAATGGAACTGCACATTTTTGGAATTATGTCAATCATTCACAATCCTTAAGGTAAACAAGAACACACATGTTTTTTTCTTTTTTATGCATTCTAAATCGTGAATAGACGCTAGATAAAGTCAGCTAACAATGGAGCTAATGGGAGTCGCTCTATTCCGCCTATAAAACTCACTAAAAAACATCCAAAATCTGCCTTCAACGTTTTACATTCACACTGTAAGTATATATGAAATGTAGTCATAGACACATTCATAATAACATGTAATATTTTCGACCTTTGCTCATTTTAGGCATACATCGGCGTATTCGTTTAATGGACGCATCACAACATGCTTACCCTTCAATAACAACACTACAACTCATGGCAGACTTTGTAAGCAACAGCAAAGACTACTTAGAAACAAAGGATGATCCAGAACCGTATATCTTTTAGCCGGAATATAAGGAAGATGAGCTACCAATTTATAAGCGGTGTGCTTAACAGCTTAAGTGAAACCTTAAGCATCATGCAACAGTATTGCCAAGTGCTAACCAAAAAATACAAACTACGAACATAATAAAACAATCACTTACTGTAAAATGTCAACTCTCACTGGCATGCCAACTGATAAGATGTTCATATCTTCTCGTTTAGATGAAAAATTAATCATAATCCTCACGCAGTTAGAAACACAAAGATGCCGCAATTGAGCGTCTTTTCGTGTCTTTCTCACCATCTCCGGGTAAAAGTTGAATGTTAAAGTTTACCAACTTCTTGATTTATGGCCACATCCTTCTACTATACCAGTGAGAGGAATGTATTTATAATATAAAATTAACTTTCACCAACTCAGAGGCGATGCACCAGCTCACCGGATGAATATGTCAATAAAGCAGCACAAAAATTTGCGCTTATAATAAAATAACGCTAATACTTGGTTAATATTTAGGTCACCAGTTGTAAATGCAGTATTGTTGGCAGTTTTTGGATGGTTCATAGAGGGCTTTATGGGTGAAATAGTGTGTGCGCCATTAGCTGCATTGTTAGCCAACTCGTACTTGCCGTATCTTATGCCTTAGAATGCATATGAAAAAAATACATGTGTTCTTGGCTTACAATGGGGATTGCAAATGATAGGCAAAATTCTAAAAAAAGTGCAAATCCCCTTTAGATGTTGCTCAGTAATAACCACCTCCAGTGGCAAACTGATAATGATTGGCAATGATTGAACATTATGCAGGAAAATTGCAGATATTGAACAAATGCTCAAAACCGTGCCAAATTAGCAGGGATTGGTTGAATTTGTATGTACTAGCCCTAGTGCAACATTGCAAAATCCCAGAGGGTCTGAATAGAATGCTCTGTGCCTGATTAGGCTTCTCGGAACTGTAGAAAAGCCAGTAAGATTTAAAGCACTCCAATGGTTGTCTTTTGAATACTTTACTTGGTCTTACCTCTGCCCATCTACTGTGCACAGAGAAACAGCCCACAGATCTGGATTGAATTTGGAAAGTTGAGGGATGTAGTCTGCAACCTGAAAGACGTAATAATAAGGCAACTGAAACAAGAACCACAGCTACAGCTTGAAGTTTGTGGATCAAAAGATAACATCCACTATAAAGACAAGAATGACAAACACCGTCAAAATCGAGACCGAAATGAGGAGACAAGTTGGATCCTACAGCCGAGACCGAAATGAGGAGACAAGTTAGATCCTACAGTGTCTGTCTCAAACTTAATCAGCATTTTAAAAAGAAACTCATTAATTTAAAATGTCTGTATCCTGATCTAAGGGTTGGCATGAACAGACCAGGACTGCAGACATTTGTATGGCTCATTTTGATAAGATGACCCATATTTTGCCATGGAGCTAAATGCTCATGCACATGCAGAATAAAAAAAAATATATATATATTAATGAGAAATGTACTGTACTTTAAAATTGCTATCACTAACCTATAACGACTTCTAACTGGGTAATAACTATCAGACGGACATCAAAGATCCAGTTCATGAGATAAAGGGGTAATGGATTTAAGGACAAACCTGCCCTCCACTGAGATTTTTGGCACTCTCATAAAGCTCATCAATGTGGGAAGTGAAGGACTGGAAGTCTGGGATGACGAACTTCTTGCGGAAGGCCTGCGTGAGCAGGACAATGTTGTTCTGGACACACCTGATGTACAAACCACAAATAGCATGCTCAAACACAGCGATTGCATGCAACTGAGGAAAAGTTTGTCAATCGGGGTTTCAACCCTGATTTACAACAAACTCCAAAGATGTGGTTGATGATGAAGCTTCATTATTAGCTCAACCACATCACCTGATGAGGAATTAAAAACAACAAGCTGCTTAAAACCATGCACATAACGTAATTATCCAAGGTTTTGGTAACATTTCAACATAAAAATTTGTATTATATTAAAAAATCTAAGTGTATTATTACTATAGATTTGCAAATCCAAATGTTGAAGTGGGCAACTGAATGCAGCTCAATTGTAACCATTATATAGGACATAACGATATAAGGGATGCAGTGATCAATTTTTTTAGTAGTCGAGTAATTTATCGATTAGTTTGTTCAATCAAGTAATCGTAAAAAACATACTTAGTAACATCGATTTGTATTTTAGGGGGAAATAGTTAAAAATAAAAATGATTTGCTTGCCATACACTTCATTCCTTTCTTTTCAATAAATGCATATCATCAACAGTGAAATTGAACTTTCATCTGTGCATTAATAGAAATGAAAAACATTCTCTACTGTTTGCCACCACGCAGATCTGGCACCCACACACCAGTGTGCTCATATTTTCGTTTCATATCACAGTTATTGTGACCAAAAGTATTAAAACCATCATGGAAATATTTTAACAGAGTTTTATTTACAAAAATAAAGAAATACCGGTAAATAGACATACAATAATAAAATTTAAAAAAAACATACAGTACAACTTTTGTAGGCAGAGGAAACATTACTGTTCTGGCTTATTATAAGTCATATTATTGTTATTTTAGTGTTTAAATGTGCTTATATTCTTCCGTTTTAATTTATGAGCGTTTTTGAGTGTTTTTTTTAATGATAAAGGCAAAACAATGGTTACACATCTGTTTTTTTATGTCACGCTGGTTCACTTTGTGTTGTAGACAAGTCTATACATGGATCTTCACAGCTATCTCTCTGTCCTAACTGACAGCACAGCCTGTAGAGGTTCAATGTGCACACTTTAATATCTTAGTTGCTAAGACAACAATGTGTTTTTTTCAAGTTTAGATTAAGGTATAACATTTGTAACAGGGAACAACATTAAAGAAGCTGTATGCAGCTTGCTTTATTTAAAGTTTAAAAAAAAAAATTAAACCAAAAATATATGACAAGAACTTAACAGGCTACCTTATGTTACAATTAGTGGTTTAACAGAACATATTTTTTTAAAGCGTCTATATTTTTTTACAATTAAAAATTATACAAAATAAAAATTGCTTGTCTGCCAAAATAATTTGTCTGGCTTTTAGGCTGGTCACTCGCCACTGTCTCGTCCACACGTACACAAAGGGAGCGAGTGTACTTGGACAAAACCAGTCCTAGAGAAGTATTGGACATTGTTGTTACATTCAATGCATTCAATGATAGCTAACGTTGGTAGTTAAAATTTTGCTTAACCCGGCATCATCAGCTAACAACACAAAAAGCTACTAATGTGCGTGTTACAGGCAGAAGTTACATCATTACATACTAAAAAGCTGTCGATATAATGCTTAGAACACGTTGGAAAGTTAGAACCCACGAAGCATCAGTGCAAAGGTTGCACACAGCCCCTTTAATTATGTTTTTGTATTCATTTTAGCATTTAAACTAACTAATGGTTAGTGCGGTAGTTTGCGTCTTCAGTAAATGAGCAGTATCACCGGTTCGTGAGTTTATCGAAGTGCAGTTATATGACAATTTTAATTTACATTTAATGTAAATAATTCAATGTGATTATCTTGTGTGATGACTGTATTATGATGATAGTATATATGATAGTATATATCTGTATCATGAATCAATTTAAGTGGACCCCGACTTAAACAAGTTGAAAAACTTATTCGGGTGTTACCATTTAGTGGTCAATTGTACGGAATATGTACTTCACTGTGCAACCTACTAATAAAAGTCTCAATCAATCAATCAATACAACAGTTATACTAACCGTCTGGAGTTTTACAGCGGTCTATCATTAATCATTGATACCCTTAATCGTTACATCCCTATTACAATATACTGCATAGCCATAGAGTAATTACTGTATAAATGAGTGCATCAAAAACAAATGTTAAGGAACACAATTTGATGTTTTAACGACGCATAAAATTATTTAGGTGTGAATACTATAAACACTGATGAGAGTGTTGAATACAACAGTCACTGATGTTATGATGGAACACTTACACAAATACACTTTGGGTAACTGTCAAAGATTACTGTCTAAAATACCATGCACTGCATTGTGTGTGAAACAGATTACTTTAGTAAATCGATCTAACAGAGTAAAATTATAATCTCAATATGTTTACTAAGTACCACATTAGATATATCTCTATAAAGCTATAGCTACAGTGTAAGGTAGTTAGGTTTGCCTCTCAACTCCTAAAAGTGTGACAACAAAAGGCTAAGATACTGTGATGGGCGAATAAGATAACCACAGGATGCAAGGCAACTCACTTCTTGAATAAGTGCTTATCCAGTGTAACGCCATCGGAGGTGTTCCTGAGGGTTTCTTTGAGTGTTTCCATGCATTCCTTTAGTCTGGGATCTCCTGTGCGAAGTCCTGTGGCTTTAAGTGCCTAAAATATTAAATTAACAAACATAAAAACATTGTGAATCTACTGCTGAGAAACATGGTAAAAAGCTCACTGACATGCATAGGTTTGTTTGCACAAATAAACGCAATATGATGGCTTTTAAAAATGTAAACATACTAGTAATAAATATAAAATTAAATACTTTAGTACATTTTTTACATTTAAAAGTTTTCAGATTAACCAAATTGTAGACACAAATTATTTGAAAGCTTTTTAGATAACTGAAACACTTTGGTTTGGCAATCTGTATATTGTCAAATATAAGTGTGGCACATGCAAAATCATGGTATTTATTATATGTTGCATCCTCAAGAGCAGAGATTCTTGACTTGTGGGTCGCAGGTCTTTGCCTGGGCAGAAAAAATACGAAATAATACAAATTTGGAGACATTGGCTAAAAATGTATTTTTCATAAAATGTTCAAAAGCCTGTTTAATTTGAAATTAGTTTAAAAAGTTAGGTGGGGAAACCACTAAGTTTCGTGGCACAACTGGAACGGGTGTAACTATATGGAATAAATAATGCTATATAAAAGCCCAAGATTATAGTTTACATTTTGTAAATCTGCATTAGCTTCATGTTAAATATGTTACAATTTTAGCAATAAACATTTTCATGATTGAAGAAATATTTTTAAATGCCGCTGCAAAGTAAGGAAAAGAGTGACTACACACACCTTTTAGAATATTATTTGTCATTGACCAAGGAATATTAGCGCAGGTCAGACAATGAGTGATAACTGATAAGATGTGAAGTACTTACTGTGAGAAATTTATGAGCAGGAATCGTTTCTTGACCTTCTGCAACAGTATAGAAGAGCAAATCCTCCAGGCTCGGCAGAATATCAGCATTCTTTCTCCTAGGTTGGATAAAGATACAGTATATGTTTGAGACAGATATTTGAACAAATAGTCTGATTCTGATAAAGTAGTGTATTTACATACACATATTAACATATATACATATACAGACACACATGTATATATACATACATACATATATATACACATGTATATACATACATATACAAATGTATATACATACACTAGGGTTGTCCCGATACCAATATTTTGGTACTAGTACCAGTACCAAAATGTATTTTGATACGTTGATACTTTTCTAAATAAAGGGGACCACAAAACATTGCATTATTGGCTTTATTTTAACAAAAAAAATCTTATGGTACATTAAACATATGTTTCTTATTGCAATTGTGTCCTGAAATAAAACAGCGAAAATACGAGATAACTTTTCTTTTATTAGTAAGTAAGCAAACAAAGGCTCCTATCTTGGCTGCTGAAGTATGCAGTAACATATTGTGTCATTTTCCATTCTATTATTTAGTCAAAATTATGAGGGACAAGTGGTAGAAAATGAATTATTAATCTAATTGTTCATGTACTGTTAATGTCTGCGTACTTTCTCTTTTAACATGTTCTATCTACACTTCTGTTAAAATGTAATAATCACTTATTCTTCTGTTGTTGGGATGCTTTACATTAGTTTTGAATGAGACCACAAATTTGGGTATTGATCCGATACCAAGTAAATACAGGGTCATACTTTAAGTCCTCATGTGTCCGGGGACGTATTTCCTGAGTTTCTAAACATTTTTTTTTTTTTTTTAAACTAAAAAAGATTTTGTGATGTTAAAAAAATATCGATGTAATTATAGTATTATCGACTAGATACGTTCCTGTACTCATTACAGTGGATGTCAGGTGTAGATCCACCCACGGCGTGGGTGGAAGAAACCTACTTTATTTGTCGGCAAGGATTAGTGATTTAGATGTAGCTAAAACACTGCAGACTGCGGCTGGACATTAGACGCTACCTAGCTAGCCATGTCTTAAAGCACCTCTTCCTGAGGGCGTTTTAGTGTTATTTATAGCTTCAACTTTATCATTAGTTTTTAAGCCAAAATGTGTCCATTCTCCCTTTTATGTCTACACACATGGTCTGCTTGTAAGTACTCCGTGATTGTGCATTGCCGAACATGCTCTTATGCTTGTAAAACCAGCAATGTCACGATGACGTGCCGTCATGCCCGTTAAAGAAGAGGGGGGCGGGGGACCGGTACTTTTTAGTACGTTATAGTACCTTCGAGGTCCTGACTGGGGTGCGGCAGGGATGCATGCTCTTGCCCTTCATGTTCATCCTCTGTATAGACTGGACCATGACACAAACAACAAGCAATAACCGAACCGGCGTACAGTGGAGCCTGATCGAGCAGTTGGAAGACCTGGATTTTGCTGATGATTTAGCACTCCTAGCACACACACACCAACATATGCAGGAGAAATCATGCAAACTGGAAACAACAGCTGCTTCGCTTGGACTCAAAATCAACACATCAAAAACTAAGTTAATGCGTATCAACAACAAGAACAACTACCCAATAAACATGGATCATAACCAGTTAGACGAGGTTGCCAACTTGCCACCTTTACATACCTAAGAAGCATTATTGCTGTGGACGGAGGAACGGAGGAGGATGTCAGTGCCAGAATTGGAAAAGCAAGGACCACATTCACTATCCTAAATAAAATCTGGAAAGCAAAAAGCATATCACTCAAGACCAAACTGCAAATCTTCAACTCAAACGTCAAATCCACCTTACTCTACAGTTCAGAAACCTGGAAGATCACCGCCAACTTACTCAACAAAATACAGACATTCTTCAACCGCTGCCTCCGTCGTCTCCTAGGTATCTACTGGCCTAACACCATCTCCAATGCCAACCTGTGTGACCTCACTAGACAAGACACAATAGAAACACAAATCAGGAGGAGGAAATGGAACTGGATTGGTCACAAACTGTGTAGACACAATAGATCAATCACGAAACATGCTCTAACATGGAACCCGCAAGGCAAGAGGAAGAGAGGAAGGCCTAGAGCCCCCCGGAGAAGAACCACAGAGCAGGAGATGAAGGCGCAAGGGCTGTCATGGCAACAACTGGAGTGGAGGGCACAAGACCGAAGGGGATGGAGGAGTTTCATCAATGGCCTATGTTCCTGAGGGAATTTAAAAGGCCTAAGTAAGTAAGTAAGTATAGTACCGAATATGATTCATTAGTATCGCGGTGCTATACGAGTACCCGTATACCGTACGACACTAATATACACACGTACATATACAAAATGTATAGGTATGTATGTATATTAAGGCTGAAACGACGCGTCGACGTAGTCGACGTCATCGGTTACGTAAATACGTCAACGCCGTTTTTGTGCGTCGACGCGTCGCATAATTACGTCACACTACCGTCATGGCGGAGCGCAAAGCAGACTGTGCGAGCGAGGGGAAAAACGCACGCCAAAAGTCGTCAAAAGTGTGGGAGTATTTCAATACACAGCCTAATAATGTTGTTGTATGCACACTGTGTCGAGCGGAAATGGCCTATCATAGCAGCACAACGGCTATGAACAAACATTTGAAAAGAAAACCATCAACCATCAACTACTCAATCGTCCGCGTTAGTATACGTTGTCATCATTACACAAATACATGAATGTGTCATTTGTATCTGCTAGGGGTGTAACGGTATGTGTTTTGTATTGAACCGTTTCGGTACGGGGCTTTCGGTTCGGTACGGGGGTGTACCGAACGAGTTTCTAAGCTAAAGCTAACTTTAGCTGCTAAAGTCTTAACAAGTTGCTTTGCTTGTCTGCCTCTGTCTCAGCACGCAGCATTGTCCCACCCATACAACCATCTGATTGGTACACACGCAGCATTGTCCCACCCACACAACCATCTGATTGGTACACACGAAGCATTATCAGCCAATCAGCAGTGCGTATTCATAGCGCATGTAGTCAGCGCTTCAGCGTCGAGCAGATAGGTGTTTAGCAGGTGAGCATCAGGCAGCGGACTCTCCCCAAATGATAATAAACACCTCCCAGTCAACTACTAGTAACATCACTATGAGCCCGTTGACCTACTAGAAACTTAAACTGCAGCT
>NC_084743.1:31325633-31333133 GCF_033978785.1 Entelurus aequoreus
GCAAGAAGTGACATAAGAGCAAAATAATACTTCATTTGACATTAGATGTTGTAAATTGTTTTTGTTCTTTCAGACACAAACTGTAAACACTTTGGGTATCAACCCATTTCATTTGAAGAAAAAGGGGTTTTATTTGACCTTGAAGAGATTTAAATTTCCACTTGTTTAGTTTACAACTGTGCCATTGTTGGTGTTGTATATATGTTTGCATTCTCCAAAAGCTCGTACTGTATTTGAAATTAAAAAAAACCTAACTTTTAATATCGACCTGTATACTATATGTTGGTAAAAATAAAGGAATGGTGTCTCCAATATTAAAAGAACATGATATCAAAGTCCAAACTGTCAACACAATAGAAGAACTCTGTGGTTTGATGGTGTAGTGGTATACTGTATCAGAATAAATTCCATGGATTCCTTTGTCCTTAGCTTTGCCTTGTTCACTGGGACACTTGGATTAATAAAGCCAACATCGTAGCATGTTCACACGCTGGTCATAACAGAGGCACAGTGATGGAACAAACCTAAATATGTTGGTTAAGATAAGGGGATATCATGGTTTGTAAAGCACTTAGAGGCACTTGTGATTAATGGCTACATAAATAAATTGTGATTGATTGATTGATTGATTGATTGATTGATTGATTGATTGATTGATTGATTGAAGACAAAGAAATATGTTTAATGGGCAAAACTGAGAATGTTGATACAATTATACTAACTATCTTCAGTTGTTTGACTTGCACTAAGAATAAGTCATGTATTACTTGTATCTTGTGCTTGTATTTATCCCTTACACCTTTTAATAGTAAATACCAACAACTTAAAGGGTAACTGCACTTTTTTTTTAATGTTGCTTATCATTCACGATCTCTATGTAAGACAAGAACACATACGTTTTTCTTTTTTTAATGTATTCTAATTTGTAAAATACGGCAAGTACGAGGTGGAACAATGACGTCTTTGGGAGTCCTCTAGTGCCACCCATGACCCTAAGAAAAAAAAACACCAACCATACCCATTTACAGACCTGGGCATTGTGCGGCCCGCGGGCCGCATCCGGCCCTTTGTACGTCCCTGTCCGGCCCGCGTGAGGCCAATTATAAATTACAAAATAAATTTTAAAAAGCATCTATTTCGAGTGTGCAATACAACGGTGCTGCTTTTGTTTTGAAAAGCGTTATTTGTATTACTTCCGTGTGGACGTATGCTCGTGCGCGCAGCGGCAATCTCAAATTACAAAATACATTTAAAAAAACATCTTTGTCGTGCGTGCAATACAACTGTGCTGCTTTTATTTTGAAAAGTGTTATATGTGCGTATGTCCTGTGAGGGAAGGCGCACAGCGACAAGTGATGCCCGGTTATCCCCGAGACGCTAAAAAGAGAAAAGTTGATGACGAATGGCGTGTTTTCAACAAGACATGGACTGCCAAGTAAAGGTAAAGCTGTGTGCTTATTTGTGGTACACACGTTGCTGTGTTTAAAGAATATAGTGTAACGACCTGCTGAAGTAAGATGTTGTCTTCTTGAGTTGCGTAAATGAGGAGTGAGGAGACGTGCGTGTGGAAGGAACGAGATATGTTGAGCTGTGTTAGTATAGCTTGCTCAATAAAAGTTTAAAAAGAGCGTCAGACTTGATGTGCACTTCTTCTGGACTCTACAATTGGTGGCAGAAGTAAAACTTTGCGCATACTGCACTGTTTGTGTGCTACGTCATCGGGAGGTACGTGCCACGTGAGGAGCTCGCCGCAAAGAGAGAGAGAGAGAGAGAGAGAGAGCGTGTTTACAGGTGCAGCCACGCTGCTTGCCACGGGGGGAATTCCGCCCTCAATGAAGACTCCCAGGTTTGATGGCAAGGCGAACTGGGAGGCATTTCATCCCACTTCTGACATCAATTGTAGCGTCCAGAAGAAGTGCACACCAAGTCTGATGCACTTTTTAAACTTTTATTGAGCATGCTATACTAACACAGCTCAACTTATCTCGTTCTTTCCAAAAGGAAAACCAATCCTCACTCCTCATTTCCGCAACAGCAACGCTTACTCCTTCTTCGCCAATCACCTTACAGGCGTGCTACGTTCACAACGTTTTCTTATCTGGTTAAATAAAGGTTCTACAACAAAGAGGATGCAGGATAAAGTGACAGAAATTGACATTTTTGTATTGTAATATACATCAGGAAGTGTTGTGTAAGAAAGTGTTAAAAACAAAACCATCAAAAGCCATCTGCTTTTGTATAAAGATAAGTTAGGTTAAATGAAAATATTATTATTATTATTATCTATCTTACGGTATATCAAAAATAATTTGAGCAAAATTTAATTGAAATATTGTCAGTGTGGCCCTCCAGCAGTGCTCGGGTTGCTCATGCGGCCCCCGGTAAAAATTAATTGCCCACCCCTGCCCATTTACATGTTGTCAACTGTATATTAACTAGGTATTAGCAATATTGTTATTATAAGAGCTAACACAGACAAACTACTTTTAGTCACGCAGTGATCACCGAGCGCTTACCATGAATTGATTAACGTGGACCCCGACTTAAACAAGTTGAATAACTTATTCGGTGTTACCATTTAGTGGTCAATTGTACGGAATATGTACTGTACTGTGCAATCTACTAATAAAAGTTTCCATTAATAAATCACTAAGTAACTTATGCTGCTATATTGACATATTGAGCCGGTGAGCTGCTGCATCGCCTCTGAGTTGGTGAAAATTAATTTTAGATTATAAATAATGGCTCTCACCTAGATAGTACAAGTTTGTAGCCATAAACTGAGAAGTTGGTCAACTTTGACATCCAACTTGGACTCAGAGATGGCGAGAAAGACAGGGAAAGACACGAAAAGGCGCTCGTGTGCAACAATTTTTTCTTTAGCACTTTGTGAGGATAATAACTAATTCTTCATCTAAACAGGAAGATATGAACATCCCATCAATCGGCATCCAAATGAGAGCAGACATTGTACATTACGTGAAATACAAAATACGAACATAATAGTGATTGTTTATCAGTTACTGTACAGAGTCTGCTTTCACTGGGATGCAGACTTATGAGATGTTTATATCTTCCCGTTTAGAGAATTTATCAAAATCCTCACGCACCGTACCAAAGAAGTGTGAAGCATGATTTCTAATTTAGCACAAGCTTTCACCAACGCAGGGGCGATGTAGCAGCTCACTTTGTGAATAGCTGCATGAGATTGTTATCTTTTTGTGATCACGGCGCCACTTAAAAGTAGTTTTTCTGCATTAGCGCTTATAATAAAAATGTCACTAATACTTGGTAAATATTAGGGCTGCGAATCTTTGAGTGTCCCACGATTCGATTCAATATTGATTCTTGGGGTCACGATTCGATTCAAAATTTATTTTTTTCAATTCAACATGATTCTGGATTCAAAAACGATATTTTCCCAATTCAAAACGATTCTCTATTCATTCAATACATAGGATTTCAGCAGGATCTACCCCAGTCTGCTGACATGCAAGCAGAGTAGTGGATTTTTGTAAAAAGCTTTTATAATTGTAAAGGACAATGTTTTATCAACTGATTGCAATAATGTAAATTAGTTTTAACTATTAAATGAACCAAAAATATGACTTATTTTATCTTTGTGAAAATATTGGACACAGTGTGTTGTCAAGCTTATAAGATGCGATGCAAGTGTAAGCCACTATTGTTCTTTTTTTTTATATATATATATATATATATATAAATGTCAAATGATAATGTAAATAAGGGATTTTTAATTACTGCTATGTTGGAATTGTAACTAATATTGATACTGTTGTTGATTATATTCATTTTTGTTTCACTACTTTTGGTTTGTTCTGTGTCGTGTTTGTGTGTCCTCTCAATTGCTCTCTTTATTGCAGTTCTGAGTGTTGCTGGGTCGGGTTTGGTTTTGGAATTGGATTGCATTGTGATGGTATTGCTGTGTATTGTTTTGTTGTATTCTTGTCTTACATAGGGTTTGTGAATAGTAGACACAAAAAAAAGTGCAGTTCCCCTTAAAAAAACACACAAAAAACTCAGAATAAATCAATAATTATCCCCACTATATGCCAGGTCAGCATTTGAAATTCCAGAGTTCCATCTGTACTTCTTCTTGAAACACAGAGCAAACACTTCACAAATCACCATCTGTACCTGTCCTGAACACAAATAAAATCCAAAGTAGCTGAAATGCAAGTTTTTTCAGGCATGCCTAACTCAAAGAGAGTGCTACATCTGTTTCTAAAAGTGTTTACCCTACCATTATATCAGTGAAGACATTTGAAAATAACACATTTTAGACCTGTAGTTAAAAAAACACATACCGAGAAAACGTATTTGTGAATTTATTTACGTGGACCCCGACTTAAACAAGTTGAAAAACTCATTTGGGTGTTACCATTTAGTGGTCAATTGTACGGAATATGTACTGAACTGTGCAATCTACTAATAAAAGTTTCAATCAATCAATAAAAAAAAAAACATAATATTTTTGCCTGAGGTTATTATACCATCAGGATCTCATACCGAACCACGCCTAGTCTTACGTTTTACTTTGCTGGGGCTTCGATAAACTAAATGCAATACTTTGCGTCAAGAGTTCAAATCTTCCTTTTATAGTGTTTTACTTTCATGTATTAGTAGATTACTTAAAACAAGAAACAAAATCAATAACCAGATCAGGTTCAGTTTTAAACAAAGATATTGGTCTATGAACTTTGCAAAACAACAAGGTTTTGACCATCTGGATGCGCAATTTTGTCCTTCAACTCTGATAAGAGCTTCATTTTTAACTGTGAAATTGTGTGTTATCTCCTATGAAGTTAATGTGCATGGAGCTAATCAGGTGTTTTCAAGGAAACTTTGATGATGTCTTATCCCTTATACTTTATACTAGGGCTGGGAATCTTAGGGTTTGGTATCACATGATACAATACCTAATACATGGCTGACGTTCACGATAATATTCTGACATGGCGATATTGTCATTATCAATATATTGCGCTTAATAACCTGCAATAATACATCCATGTGTATTTAGGGGTGAAAAAAAAATATATATATATTTTGCAGCACAATGTACCCAGACAAACATACATGTTTTATAACATTTTCTTTATGTGTCTGACAAAGAGTGACACTATTTTAAATTCATTCATAAAACAGGAAATCTTATATGTCTCTCAAGTAGATTCAATCTGAAACACTGTATGCTTGTAGCCTGTTATCTCCACCGCTAAGCTCATGTTTTTCCACCATTATCAGCCAGTGGCCTAAAATCTATATCAAGATATACTGTATATAGCAGCCTGCGGCAACAACGGTACTTCATAGTTGTGTGTTATCTCCTATGGAGTTAATGTAGATGGAGCTAATCAGGTGGTTTAAATGAAACTTTACTGATGCATTATCCCTTATAGTATTAGGACTTGGACCACATAATACAATACCTGATAGATGGCTCACGTTAATATCATATCCTATCACGATATTATTTGGTATTTAAATGATAGTAGAACCATTTTAAATGGGTTACAAAAGTCCCTAGTTTGGTTGCTTACATATTAACAAATTGTATAATTTCCAGTTGTATCATTTTCTTAAAACCATTACTGATCTACTTGCTAAATTACTGGTACTCTAATGGCTTACTTTCTATTGTAACATGTCTCTAGCTATACACTTCTTTTAAAAATGTAATAAGCACTTATTCTTCTATTGTTTAAATTAGGAATGTGCTGATCAACCGGCCACCCGTCTGCATCAGACAAATTTTGTGAAAAAGTATGAGACTGACCATTACCAATTAATAACTTTTAATGATGCCAATCACAAATGCAGATCCTCTCTGGTCAACAAGCTGCTAGCCCTAACTACTAATAATCACCTCCATTATAGCAGATAAACTGCATTTTTTTCGTCATGATCAAGTATTATAGTCTCTATATATATAGGAAGGCAAAACTAGGTGCAGGCATGATAACAGCTAAGCTAACTGCTAAGCCACTTTTAAACAACCCCAAGAAATAAGTCCTTCGTTAAATTTTGAGAATGTAGATGGAACCACGTTACAACAGAAAGTAAGCAGTTAACTAACTTATTAACAGGGAATGAATATGTTATATAAACATAGCAGCAACTGTTGGTGTGTCAGCATTGTCACAGCCAGTGCACGACAAGTAAGAGGACAATCAGATCAATCCATAAATTGATAACAGAGAGCAAAACAAAACAAATGTTATCGTGGGGACAGGCCCTAAGTTTGAAGTATTGCCACTTTTGACAGGGCATGTTTTATAGCTTAACCATAATCATTCATTTTGAAACTGAATCGCTTTGTGCACCCTCTTTTCTTTATTGATTGCCATTCTTCCTCTTGTGTCTCCGCACTGTTTCCGCCTGTATGTGCTGTGTGCGTGTGTTGATTCACTCAACTTGTGCATCGACTGAGCACAGTATACCGTATTTTTTGGACTATAAGTCGCAATTTTTTTCTTAGTGCAACTTATACTCAGGAGCGACTTATGTGTGAAATTATCAACACATTACCGTAAAATATCAAATAATATTATTTAGCTCATTCACGTAAGAGACTAGACGTATAAGATTTCATTGGATTTAGCGATTAGGAGTGACAGATTGTTTGGTAAACGTATAGCATGTTCTATATGTTATAGTTATTTGAATGACTCTTACCATAATATGTTACGTTAACATACCAGGCACGTTCTCAGTTGGTTATTTACGCGTCATACAACGTACACTTCTTCAGCCTGTTGTTCACTATTCTTTATTTATTTTAAATTGCTTTTCAAGTGTATATTCTTGGTGTTGGGTTTTATCAAATATATGTCCCCCAAAAAAAAGTTTTTTTCTCACTCCAAACTGGGCCCCCTATACCGCCATAGGACCCCAGTCTGAGATTTACCTTTTTGTTTTGTAACTCATCCAACCCCAGCGCCTACCATTTTCCCTCCTATTACGGGGCGCCGTAGTGGCGACTCATCACCGTCCCTGTTCTGTCTTAACCTGACTCTCACCCGATCCTTGTAGTTCGCTGAGCTCCACACAAGGATCTGGGATCGAGGGCAATGCAAACTCCTTCAAGATAGCAAAAAATAATGAATCGATCAGGATTGACGGGCGGAATTTCATAGATTTGACGTAGCGCCGAGGCGACTGTTTGAGTCAAACAACAATGGCGGCACGCAGCAAGGAGTCGTGTGCTGACATTGATTCTGCTATTGCAACTGTTTTGTGGAATTTATCGAATATTAATTCTTTAAAAGATGAACAGAGAACGGTTTTGAAGGCATTTATTAACTTTTCGCTCTGTCATTATCCAATATGTCGGCTGTTCTGTTTTGGATTTCCCAGCGTCGCTCTCATCAGCGTCACGGCTTGATTTCAATGTGAGTGGTTGAAGTAGCACATCATTCAAGATAACGGACAATGATTTTTTTTTGCAAGGCCCGCCTTCTGAAATACATCTCGTAT